>NC_056749.1:595865512-595873012 GCF_019279795.1 Protopterus annectens
AAGGTCACCAGATAAGTACGCAGTCCCATGACTGCAGGTCTGTACATGAAATCAATTTCCAGGCGGTCCATACCTCCTTCAGAAAGAGGAATATATAATATTGTTATACACTAATTTTTATATATCACTTGATAAGCATGAAGTATTTTTCTTGCTTTCTGGTCCAACTGATCGAATATCTTTTGAAGCCAATCAATCACCCCAAAACTGTAAGTTAGAACAGGAAGAGCAAATTGGTTTATAGTGTGGACTTTATTCCTAGATGTTAAGGCAGTTTTCAGTATCAGTTTTAGTCTTTTGAAATATTCTTTACTGAATTTTATTTGCATTTGTTCATGCTTTATTACCAGTCTTTCATCAATTCCCAAATATTTATATACTCCATCCTGCTCACGTTCCTTCATATCACATTCCTGTCCCAGACTGATATGTCCTTGGTGCTGCAGATTTCCTGGTTTAAATGTTGCTTTTGTAAATTTATCAAGACAAAGTGACATTCTTATATCATCTGAAAAAGTTTTAACCACTTACAGCTGTGCTTTTATCTCCTCATTTGATGAACTATAAAATTGTAAGATATCCACAAAAAGTGGATGAGAAGTCTTTAAATAAGGCTGTTTTCGGAGAGCCAAACTGTAACCATTGTCTAATCTTTTAAGTAAACAGATTAATGGGTTAAGAGGAGGACAAAACCGCAGTGGTGACAGAGGCATCGTGGAATATTCCCCTTTGAATTTTTATCCCAGGGATAATAATTTGCCCTTTGTCATGACTTTGCTACAAAGTAGTTTGCCACTGTTTCATGGTCACTAATGTAATTGATCAATGTAGGGTGTATTTATAAATGTGCAAGCATTTCTTTATCCATGAACGTGGGATACTGACAATTTTTTATTTTTAATATATTCGTGCCATACTTAGATTTTTCCTCATTTTACAATTCTCTATTATAGTTTTATTTAGCAGCAAATACTCTTTTGTTCTATTGCTATAACTGAGTTTTTTTCTAAAAGGCTATAAACGGTCAGCATCAGTTCTAGTATATATACTTTATATATTGTTGGAAGACAAGTTATTGGTTTAAGATTTTTAGGATGATTTGCAGGTTCACTCTTAAGGAGCAGTGTAATTTTTCCTGCTGATGGTCAGGATGATGCCCGTTCAAGATGCATGTACAAGTAATTCTTACTTGGGGATAAATCTTTGTGCAAAGATGTTAATACATTTAGCTAAAAATTAGGTACTAACTTTGGACCTGGGGTTTTCCATTTAGGAGTGTTTACTTAACTTTATTCCAATTTTTCTGGCCATTACTTTATCCTGTGTCATATCCTCCACATTAGAGCTCCTTTCTGTTTCTTTTAAATTTTTCTCTCCAGTCAGTATATTTACCATGTTCCATAGGGTCGTTATAAATATTTCCCCAAAATGTGTCTCTTTTTTGGTGGTGTTTCTATTCCCTTTGCTTTGTTTCCAGTTCTGTACAGAACTTTGAGTCACCAATGAATTTATTTTGTACCTTTTCTTTATTTGCATACCTTCTAAGTTTTTCTGCCTGTGCTGAAATTTTAACTTTAGTATTTCCAATGATATATGATAGATACTGCTCTGTTTTGATATTGTACATTGCTTTTACCAGTTCTATCTTTCCAAGTATGTTTGATGATCTGTTCTATCTTCAATATTACTCTAATAGTGATACTTCTCGTCTTAATTGCTTTATAGTCTTATTTATTTGATGTTTCCATGGTGGCATTTGTGGTAAGATTTTATCAGTTATTAATTTTGCTGCAAAGTAATATATCCTATTTATTTCTGTTACATCACAAAATGTTCTCTTAATAGTCCTAATTACGGTGTTCATCTGTTTTATCAGACTTCTAAGCAGTTAAGACAAGTTGTATCACTATTAGAACAATATATGAGATAGAACAGATCATCAAACATACTTAGAAAGATAGAGCTGGTAAAAGCAATGTACAATATCAAAACACACCAGACTTATTTACTTTCTGTAATCTATTTCTTTCATTGATCTTAATATGTCTGCCCATCTCTTTTAAACTAAGCAGCTCTTCCATTTGATCATTTTCTTCTAGATTGAGAACACCTTTTCTCTCCATTTCCTGCAAGTATTCTACAGAAAATTCCAGAACATCTTCCTGTGGCCTATCCTCTTCAGATGCACCCTGTTTCATCTGCTGAACCTTCATATGAGAACTCACTTCACAACATTGCCGGTGTCAGAGTTGTCAGTTTCCTGCTCCTTCCCTTACTGTTCAACTTCCACTGAACTTTTGGACTGGTCTTCTACAGAAGGCTCCAGACCATCACCATTTGGCAAGTCTTCAGATGCTTCCTGCTCCAGCTGTTTCTCCAGAATCTGGGGACTCATTGTTCCATCATGCTGTGACCTTAACTATATGTTGGATTTTCTACACTAAATCCTTCACTTTGCAAATCATCCATAACTTCAGTTTACCTTTTTCCTTACTAATCCTCTTTTCTACTTCCCCACTTGTTTTCTTATTTTTGTATTGTGATATTTTCCATGTCTGGGTGCCTTTGCTGGCATTTCTCTTCAAATATCTTTTGGTCACAGTTGCTACTTATGCCTGGCATTTGCACCTGTTAACAGCTCCACAGAGTTTGGTAACCTACTATCTTCATCTGAGCAATCAGAGGCATCTGTTTGCACATAATGCACCTTTGCGCAGCACCACGCAGTAGAGGTAACCATTGGTGGTTATAGATGCAAAAGCTAATGTAGAGTTCTTTTCCCTTGGAAGCTGCCCATGCTCCAATTGAGGGGTCCTTTAAATTGCACTTAGCTGCTCAGACAGCAACTCAGCTGGGCTTTCTACAGCATTTGCCACTTTAAATGAAATCTCCTAATCCCTTATAGTCTCATACCCCTTAACAGCCCCAAGACCCAGCATTAAGCCCCTAGTTAAACCACATCCTTCCGCATTAAAGTAAGCAAATTTACACCTAGTACTATGGATGGTCAGTTCTCCTCCATTTTCTCTTGCCAGTCTGATTGACATGGGTATCCTGAGGCAGTGTACAAATGCACCTGCAGCAACTGTAAAGACCTCAAAGGTTTCTTACAAAGAAAATTCAGGGTCTTCAGCATATGTCATATGCTGAAAAACTAAAATCACTACCACTGTACTCTATCTTGCAGACTACTCAGAGGTGACATCTGCCTTGCATATTAAGCAATCTCAGATCCTGCTCTAATGCAAATGGTGCACATTCGTAAATCAAATGGTGTAAGATGCACTCGCTGTAGGGAACGTAACCTAGTATGTGACATCAACAGGACTTGGAGACACAAATGTCTCACAGAGGTTTTCTCTCCTCGGAGATAAACTTCCAATTCAGGTAAAGCAGAGCCCCTCATTGACCCTATTTAAGCTTAATTTGGATTATCGGATAGAAAACCGCAAATTCACCAATTTCTCTCATATCTAATCTTTCTGAATAGTTTCTATAGGAAAATTATGGGATTATTGTACAACAGTTCACAATTTTTTCCTTTCCCTTGACAGTCACCTGTGTCATTTTTATTGCTCTTTTTTTGCCCATCAGTTTTTGTGATTTTTTTTGAGGACTACTACTTCTTTCTACAATAGGAAGGCCATCCTTCCAGAGTCTTATCTAAACCTGTTGTATGAATGTTTCTGCTTCCAGAAGGTTCTACAGTTCCATTTTTTTTTCAGTCCTGGAACCAGTTTGTACGCCAGGATTTGGGCACTTTTTTTTTTTAATCCTGCTACCTGTGCACCTAGCTGTCTTTTTTTTAATTTTTTAACATAGCTCTCTGCATGATATATGCTATATATAAAATATAGTCTATATAATCAGTGTTGCCTTGGTGAGATTTAGTGAAAACAGGGTCCACCACTAAAAGGTACTTGCCAATCCATGAGAATGAATTCAGCATCAGTAATACTACTGTCCTTTTTTGCTGATTTCATAATTCCTCCATTCTTCAGTAGGAAGAAAGATGATGTCCATTTGTACATGTATTCTGAAATGCCTGCATCAATGAGGCAGTGATAAAGGATGATGCATAGTTATTCCTCCCTTAAATTTAGGGCAGGTGGAATAAATATTAAATTAGTTGTTATAATTGCAGCATACTTATGTAGTACTCTGTGTATTATGAAACTTACACTGGGGGTGAGGAGAGGAGGCAATAAACACAATGTGCGGTCTGTGGGTAGTGGAGTGTTACTTCAGCAAACATCTTGGGGAAGTGTGTGTGCATAAATACATGGCCTTTTACTATTTCTTTGTTCTACTCGTCACCATTTTAGGTACTGCATATCCCTGCTTCAAATGTGAATGCTATACTATAGACTAATTACATACCTTCTATATCACATTACTTGTTAATCTCTTTCTGGCATATGATGTCAACTTCAGCCTGTCTTGGTTCTATGTGTTGTGTCATGCACCTTAAATACAATGCGTTTCATTTTGTGGTGTACTCTATCCTTGGATACTTATTTTCAAAGCAAAACAGAGGCATTACAGAAAGAAATTAATAAATGATATGGAGTCATTGTAAACGTTCGACATTCATTCATTATTACAAATGCCCCACATATTAAGATGAGCAATTTTTCGGTGAGCAGTAGAAGCGAACTTGTTGAAATTTTCAATATATATATACATACATACATACATACATATACACACACACATATATATATATATATATATATATATATATATATATATATATATATATACATACATACATACATACATACACACACACACATATATGCATAAACACACACACACACACACACACACACACACACACACACACACACACACACACACACACCTCCGAGATGACACTGAACATTCCCCAGTCCCTGCTGTACTGTGATCTTTCAAACAGAGAAAGTTACGTTCGCACACTGTGGAAAGTATCACACATAATTCCCCTCCACAAAGGCAGCCCCTCCACAGAACTAACCAATTACCGCCCCATAGCTATTCTCTCTCCACTCTCTAAAATACTAGAGAGATGTATACATTCTCAGGTCTCAGACCACCTCCTTACCAGCAACCGCCTTTCCAATACTCAGCATGGTTTCCGACCAAACCATAGCACCACCACTGCCTTACTCTCCTTTACTAACACTATCCTTCAGTATAAAAACAATGGCTATCTCTCCTCTGCTACTTTCCTAGATCTATCTAAAGCATTTGACATGGTCCCACACAAACAACTCATCTCTGTTCTCAATAACCTATCCTTCTCTCAATCAGTCACCAATTGGTTTCAGAGTTACCTGTCTGACCAACAATCCATTGTATGGCAGAATGACACATCTCCCCAACTACCTGTCTCCACAGGGGTTCCCCAAGGATCCATCCTTGGACCCCTACTCTTCTCGTTTTCACCAATAATCTAGCCTCTGCCACCAAACATGGCACACTCGTACAGTACGCAGATGACTCAACCATCATCTGCTCAGCCCTGTCCCTACCCAAACTGCAAAAAGTCACACAGGAAGCCTTTTCCTCTATTGAAACTTGGTTATCCGATGCCCAATTAATACTCAACCCAAACAAAACTAAACTACTCATCTTCCAACCCACCAAATATACTCAAAACAACTATCACTTTAACATCACAGCAAAAGACACCACCACTATATACCCAACTGAACACACCACCACTATATATCCAACTGAAAACACCAAATTGCTAGGAGTGGAAATAGACAAACTAAAATTTGACATTCACATATCCATGACCATAAAAAAGTCCACAAAAAACTAAGAGCATTATACAGAAATAAGCAACTTCTCACCAAAGCAGCAAAGATTTCAGTAGCAAATTTCCACCTTATCTCCACCCTAACTTTATGCCTCTCCAGTATGTGCCAACCTAAGGCAATTTGATCTAAACAAGCTAGAGACCTGCTACAACAAAATCACTAAATTTGACACAGGGGCATCCTACCGTAGTCACCACTGTCTCTCACTTGCTGAACTGGGCTGGCTTGAACTCCCTCACCTCCTTCAATGGTATCAACTATCACTCCCCCAGAAACTAGTAAACCATCCACTAAATGTCACATCCCTTCAGAATCTACTCCAGCCCTATCGCACCACCAGACCACTAAGATCCAGCAACAAAAATCACTTGCAGATCACTAAAGCCAATAACTCTGCTGGTGAAGCACTATTGCACCATAGCCAAATAATGAAACTCCCTCCCACCCACAATTACCTCCGTACCATCATGCAACCACTTCAAAACTTTACTAAAAGTGCACCTAAAAACATGCTGGCTATGCCCTTGCAACTCCCACTCTAATATCACCCACCCCAGCCAACCACTACCTTTCTTTCCAACCCACTAACTACCTTGATTATAGCAAGCTCAGATGCTCATAAGCCTAGTACTTTTTATACAGCAGGAACTTCTTATTGTAACATTTGTTAATGTCTATGTACTTTGCAGATAAAGATTCTAGTTGTCTACTGATGTACTATGTTCTTCATCTGTAAATATGTTTGCAATTAATTGCTATGTTAAATTGTTAATCGCTATGTAATCCAATGTAACTACTGTCGGTTTATTTTAACTGTGGAGCTTTTCTCCCGGGCCTCCACTGAAAATGGACCTACGTCCAGTCGGACACTCCAGGTCGACAAATGTAAATAAATAAATAAATAAAACAGAAAAGATGGCAATGTGTGATCAGTTCATTTTCCATGAACTGTACCAGCTTTTTTTCTGTTCAGCAAAAGTGATTGTTGCCACAAAAGTACACACACAGACATATAACATGTTCCATTCTTTTTGTCAAGTGGTTGTTTACCGAATGTGGCGATCAGATTTATATATCATTCTAGTTTTGATGCTAATTCTTCTTAGCTATAAACTGCTGGGATAAGAAGTGTGGTAAAAGTGCGTGAGTGCATCTGAATGTTAAATAGGTGGTGGGGAGGCTGCATTTATTTGATTGGGCGATTAGTGTGTGTATGTGTGAGAAATTGTATTGAAGTATGTGCATTTGTTTGTGCGCAAGTTTGACAGTGAGTGCAACCTCAGTGACAGATGGGTTAAGGAAGTTATTTTCCCTCACAATTGTGCAATTTCAAATTTAGTATATATTAAGACGTATGACATTCTTTTGTGGATGTAGGGGGTTTTCCCCTTCAAAATCATGTTTTGTTGTGTTTTTTAATGGTACGTAAACTCAATGCTTTTTATGATAATTGTGATTTCATCTGAAGTAACTTTTTTTGATTAGACACACGCATGATTTGTAAATATGTGATGTACATTAGAATAGCACACAATCAAAAACAGCATTAAGTTAAAAAATAATGTTTTTGCAGGAGGAAAAAACAGTCCTTTTCTCCTCACAATGGTGGGCTGCAACCCCAATTCCATCCCATGACTTTAAAGAAGTCACATAATAGTGGGGAAAACGGCAAATTCCCTTACCCCTCTGA
>NC_056749.1:595875512-595885512 GCF_019279795.1 Protopterus annectens
CCCCGATAACAGTGATACAAATAGGGGTAGACAGTCATATACCACTACCAACAATGGCAGCAGGAAACCATACACGTGGCAGTGTATATAATGCACTGGTAACAGCTCATTGTTGTGGACTGCAGCAGGGTAACTACAGATGATAGCTGACAGAGTATCACCATCATCAGAGCACATGTTGTGTATGAGCATGTGATTTGCTTTGTCAGCCACAATACCCCATTACAACTAGAGCATAAAAATAGATCAAAAAGAGTTATAGGAACCACCACCTGACAAACTCGTTATTCCTATGCTAATAACAACTGAAAGGTAGTGTTTATCTAACTTAACAGAGCACACTTCAGGCAGCAAAATGCTCTTTTTGGTCTTGGCACATTCAAATCTATTTAACGGCAGTAAATACATCAGGGTTGTAAACTGAAGGTGTTTACCCTTTAGGTGCAGGGTTTTAACATGCAACAATAAATCCTAAATTTTGAGTGATTGGTGAGCAGGGTGTCATGTAATAAGACTGGTGAGTTTCCACTGACCTAGTCCCAGACAGTAAAGGTCACCTTCGCTGAACATTTCTGTACGTCTTGTTCAGCCAGTGCTGCATATGTGTTCTTTCTCACACCAACTGCACTGGGAAAGTGGAGATCATGAAAGAAAGAAACAGAGAGAACAGTTGTTTTAACATAATTCTGACTGCTTCGGTTTCTCAGCATTTTTGCTATTGCAGAAATTGCATATATAAACAGCAGGCAGTAGGAGCATAACTTCTCACATGGGGGCACAGGGGGCTTGCATCCTGTAGAACAATTGGTTTTATTTCTATTTGTTTTAATATAGGTTTTGCTTAGAGTTTAAGTATGCTTTTATGTATTTGCTGCAAGGGGTCTAGACTTGAGGTGTAACACTGCTCAATGATTCGCATTCAGTGAGTGGATATTCAGTATGTGCCTGTTCAGTAAGGGGTTCAAGACCTGATCCAGTCAGGTTCTCAGATATATGCATCTATGGAACCTAGAACAAGGACTATATCAGTATACTGGCTAGATCATACCTGAGAATTAATTAGTATTGTAGTAGTATTGTAGTAGTAGACTGCTATTCATAGAGGGTTTAGTAGAACCCTAGCTCTTCTAAAATCTCTCACAAACTAATGAGCCACAAAAGCAACTTGACAGATTGGAATTCCACTACAAACGCACACCTCTGTTATCCTCTTCACTCCCACAGTCCTGATGGATTTGCTGATATTGGCCATGGACCTTTTTGTAGGAACTTTAGTGAGCTCATCTAGTACCCTGTGTAGATCACCACACCGGCATCCCTCAACTCTAAGTAAAACTGTAGCAAGCAGCTTGCTACAACTACTGCCATGAACTCACCTCACATTAAATTCTTCAGCGTTTCAGCCAAGCAGTAAAACAGTATCAGCTTTCATTTATTAGTGAAATTACTTCATTCCCGCATGACTCTCACCTGCCAATCATACCTCATGACAGCTTGCACCCAGAGCAGCTGATCCCTTTACCACACCCCAGTTATGCTCAGTTTCCTATTACTCCACTATGACCTCAGAGGAATAAAATAAGCATTCTGTGTTGTATCTTAAGATGCTGACAAAAGTACTTCAACTGAGCATCCATCATCTCTCTCTTCACTACCTCTGGCATTTCAAACATTAAGATTTTATGTAGTACTAGATAACTCATTTGCTAATGCTGCTATCGCTGGCTGTATACCAGGGAACCTAGAATATTTATCCATCCAGACTAAAATGTCTGCTTCCTTTCATAGGATTTCTGGCAGTTCAGATGTGTGAAGAGGTATAGTGTCATTCTTTACAATTTTAGACTAGTTTAGCATTCATGTTTTCAGAACAATCTTTAGTATAAACTCCATCTCAAGGAAGTATATTTTTGTCCTTACAATAGCCTTGGCTTTGATGTTCTCAAATGTACTTCTCAGAATATTTGACTTTTTCTCCTTTACTTCTCTGAAATGAATTTTGAATGATTAGTCTGGCAACATTCAGCAAACGGCAGCACAGTGAGCTCAGTAGTAAGATCTCTACTTCAGAGCTTCAGGGCTCATGGTTCAATCCTGACATCTGGACAATGTCTGGGTGGGATTTGTGCATTATTCTCATGTATGTTTGGGTTTTTCTCAACTGGTTTCCTCCCACTGTCCAAAACATGTTGGTTGATTTTTCACATTAAATTACTCCTAGATATTGCGTTTCACCTTGCCCTTATGGTCCCAATCACAGCTGAAGATGTCATTAACCTCAAGGTTCATTCATTAGTGCACAGAGATGGCTTGGACTAGAAAAAGCTGAGCAGTTCAATGTCTTTTATGGCTGGTGCCTGTGTCAGCAAAATGAAGTAACTTCCAATTAAACAGATGTGAAAGGGTTCACATTTCCTTATTATGGCAAAAGGCTCTTTTCTCAATTTAATAATTTGGTTTAGCTTCTGCACAACATCTGTGTGTCCTCAGTATTTTCATATCATCTCGTTTGAAACTCAGTCCTTTACCTAATCATAAAGTACTTCTGTCTACCTCACTGAAAACGGTTCACTATCATGGTTAAATGAACAATCTCAGTACCAAAGTTGTACTGTTTTTCAGTTCATCTAAACAGTTTTGATGTCTATCAATTTAAAACAGTCTTTTTTTATTTATGCAGTCATTTTGTTGAGCTCTTTTAAGGCAGGCGCATTAGTTTGCATAGTAAGCAGAACCTCGGCGGCCTTCACATTGTGCATATTAACTCCATGCAATGCTGTGACCTTGTACAGTTAAATGACATGCCTTTTTAAGTGAAGATAATACTGAACTTTACTCTTGGCAAACTCCCAGTTGCCTGTTTTCAGAGTAAGACAACCTTTTTTTAATCTCTGATGTTATTATTTTATAGGGCTATGCCTTTGTGTTCTTTTCTTGCTGCAAATTCTTTGTGATCACCGGAGCTTCTGGCAGCAGAAATGCCTTCCATTACCTGTTAAAACACATGCTGATTGTTTTTTTTTTTTTTTTTGCTGCAGAGCTGATGTAAAATATGAGATGTCTAACTTTCAGGAGAAGTGTGTGTGTAAAGGTAGTTAAGGACCTGCACTCAAAGTAAAGTTCAAGGGAACTGAAGCCTGACTTGAGGTCTTAGTAGGCCACAGTAACCATGTCAGTACCTCTGTAGGGCCTGATTAATTGCTTTGTACTGTTTCACGACAGGAGAGGCCCAAAGCGTTGGTCATGTAACTATCCATGATGTCTTGTTCTTCTGACTAACTTAACTTATCCACCACTTTTGTTTCAGATGAAATGGAATTCTTCTTTGTAACTGTTCAACAGGTGAAACTGAATGGTCTATATAAAGTTTAACCTCAGTTGTTTAATCTTTCCAATGCAGTGAAAATGTTCAGTGTATTTACTCAGTAATGGTCATAACCTTTTTGTCCTTTTACATTGTCTTTGCCATGCTTTATTCATAGTAGTAGTATTAGTATAAATCCATTTACTTCCTGCAAGAATGTGTGCTACCAGAACTGTATACACATACATGTTGATGTAAATACCTTACAGTATAGCCCTGTCTTGTAATTGTGCTCGTTTCAACAGCAAAATGGAACACTTAAAATGGAACTTAAATTCACTTATTAATATAACTATACTGTGATGGAGCTTTTCTCTGCTGAAAATGGGCTTTGTCCCATTGGACTTTCCCAGTCAACAAAGAAACAAATCAATAAATAAATATTACACCTATTGCTTTGGTTTTGGGATAGCTCAGCAGTCTTTATCCAAACAGTACAAGAAATGTTATCTCAGTCTGATTGTAATATACTGGCAGAACAAGCTGGTCAAATGCTCAAATGCTTGTACAGTACTACTTAAATGAGGATGCATGAGGCAGAGCTCCATTTCTGCATCTGGAGTTGTGTGATGCTTCCTTCTCGGAATTGTGCACCACAGGATATAAACATGTACCTGTCATTTGTATGTTTTACTACACTCCACCATTGCATGTAGCGAGCAGTGTAATAATTGTCAGGCTACACTATTACTGCTCGTCTCGAGACATGACACAGGTTTCTCTGCCTTAGATCAGTGAACTAGCCCTATGTGGTGCACATCATACTTCTAAATCTCTTCAGTTTTCCTTAGCAAGTGGAACCAATATATTCTGACATACATACATCTCAAACTCTTAGTGCAAACAAATCTGGACAAAACCTAAAATAATGGGGGGGACATAGGCCCAAAAATAGGGACAGATTTTACATTTTGCTCTTATAAACTTAGAAAGCTGCTATAACAGCAGGATTTGTATCAGCATCCATTTGGAGGATATGAAGTCTGAAACTTAAATGCCTGTCATTATTTAGTTACTTTAATTCTTGGTGGTTTGCAAGAAAAACACTAATTTTATGTGGAAAAGACAAACAAATATAGCCAAGAACAGCAAACAGACCAAGAATACAAAAATCCAATTCCACAGCCACAGAAAATATCCCAAGACTTGATTGTGGGAAGAAAGCGCTCATCTTGTCAATAAAGACTTCTCAATTGTGGGAAGAAAGCGCTCAACTTGTCAATAAAGTCTTGGATATTTTCTGTGGCTGTGGAATTGGATTTTTGTATACAAAAAATATACAAGCCAAAAATCTGGACATTCTGTCCAAGCCAATTCCCTGTCAATGTGCTGCACGCTTAAGAACATGAGTAACACGATGGAGGGGTCAAAAATGTCAACAGAAATAAACATGCAGAACAGTCAGGAAGGATACAAGGGAAAATCTAGTCTATGCTGTGAACAGTAAAAGGATTAACTATTATCTAACATTAAACTGGCATAAATCTGGACATTCTGTGAAAATCTGGACAGCCGAGAGGTATGCCGACATACTGTACTCAGTTCCTTGGTATTTACTGTTTTATGGTCTAAATAATAGGGTGCCATGAATTCCTAATTGGCACCTTTAAATCCTGATTTCATTTTTCTTAGTTTCATTTTTTTATATACATGCTGATGCCATCTTGCATCACCAGCGTATGCCATTGCATCATCAACATACTGGGAGTGTGTGATGACATGAGCACCATGAAACAGTACTTGTGAGCATGAGCATTCAGTCAGAATTCTGAGGAAGGGAAAGTGAAGTTTAAAAAAAAATTACATTATAGCTGCAACACAAGCCAGGCAGCCAAAACAAAGAGGAGAGGACGACTACTGGAACTGTTGTCACCATACCGCAAATCTGTCCAGATTTTCGCTTCATATTTTTGGTCTGTTCATCATACAATTTATAGTTTTCTAGCAAATCACCAGGATAATCTGAGGACTGAAGTCACTAAATAATGATAAACATTTGTGCTTCAGACTTATCCTTCACAAAAAAAAATGCATGCTAATATTAACCCTGTTATTCTAGCAACTTTCTAAGAGCAATATTTAAAATATGTCCCTATTTTTGGGCCTTTGTCCCCCATTCTGAGAAGCTTTGCCCAGATTTTTTACATTAAGAGGCTGAGAGGTATGGTTGTCACACTCGCAGTCTGGACAGCACGCACACATTTTTTTCTTTTTTTTTGTTTTAACTGTTTTTTGCTTTGTTTTGCTCCATCCCAATCAATTAGGGTCCTGCTGGGTATAGAAGGGCAAGCCGCAGAAGGCAAAGCAGATTAATAGCAGCAGCAGAACTTCTGCAGATTGAAGCAGTGAGGAACAGAGCAAGCCAGTAGCAGACTCCTACCATCAGTCTGTCAGTGCATAATCGCACGCCTGTAGGATGAGGATATTTTACTTCCATCTCAAGGTAAGAGAATTTCATTTAGTTAACTAGAAATGGAAACTGGAAAAACAATAAGTCAGTGCAAGACAGTGAAATGGGTCAGTGAGGGAAAAAATGACAATGGATTCAAGGGTGGGTCAGTTGTTAATGGCTGAGCTAATAATGGTGTTTGGTAGCCTTATTTCGGTTATGTGTACAGTTACAGCCCAAATAAAGGTGGTCCTTTTCTATCTGTTGTAAAGAAGGGGCATATCCAGAGGATTCTGATATTTATTATTTTGGAGGAGAGGACTAGAACTGCGTTTTAAACCCAAAATTGTATTACACCCCCCCCCCCCCAGTTAAGAGCTTTCTGGGTCAAGATACAAGAGGAATGAAAGGAATTATGTGCCTCAGTTAATAAGCTATCCCCTTTGCACAAAATATATTCTGATAAATGACAGTGCAATGTTGGAAAATAGCTCATCCTTTTACTGTTTCCAGCATAGACTAGATTTTCCTTTATAGCCTTCCTGATTTTTCTGCATGTTTATTTCTGTTGACATTCTTCCTACAAGCATGTTTGACCCCTCCATCTTGTTACTCATTCTCAAACATGCAGCACAATGACAGGGGTTTGGCTTGGAGGGCTGTACTCACTATTTCCTGTATGAAATAAAGGTGGAAATTATCAGGGAAGAGCATCAGTTTCAGTGAGGGGGAGCCTGCAACAGCTGGATCTAAACTGGTGCCAGTTAAGGGATGTGTAGCTTGGCACCATGAACATACGGCAGTATGATAGCTTGCTAACAGACATGGGAATGGTATTATTTGGTTACAGTGATGATTTGGTAATGTAGAAGGAACTGACACACCATGACTTTTAGTATGATGCATTGCTGGATGAAACCACCAACCACATAGTTCAGTTTATCAGTGCTGATGGGATGGTGAGGATTTCCAGAAGACTTTTGGCTTAAATACTGTCATCTTCACATCATAGAGGATATCACCATTATTAAGGAGCAGAGTTTATGCAAACTGCTATGTAATCCATGTTGGATTTCAGCTTGCTTTGCAGACTATTTCCAACTTTCATATGCTGATCTGTGAGGGTGAAGAAGATGCTAAACACCACAAGGCTTACATAAAGTCAGTTTATTCACCTAGGCTGTATTCTTCTGATGCAAAGCTTCTGGTCATATTGGATTTCAAGGAGAGCAACTGTGTTTGTAATGGAGTTTTTTTTGTATCTGAGAATGCTCTGGACCTTGGGAGAGTCTCTCTGTTGGTGTACTAATTAGTGGGATTAGGAAATCTCTGGACTCTTGTTCAATCTATGAGTTTTTAGCAGAAGCACAGCTCAAAAGAGGATCTTGGAAATCACTACTATGTTATTGCTTAAACCTGGAAAAAGATCCATTAGATGTGCTGCAAGTCCCCCTCTGTCTTACTAAGATGAAAACCAAAAGTCTGGCTAAAATGCTAGCTTCAACACTGGACAAGGTCTTTTTTCCCTAATGTGCGATAATCAGATTAGTTATGTCAAAGATAAACAATATGACTCTCACCTTCTGGTGGTAACAAATGTTTTGGGATGTCAGATCTTTATGGTGAGCAATGACACTTCTCTCTTTATAAGGGGAAATGCATTCAATCGAATCAAATAGGATTTTTCTGTAGCTATCTCATGTGTTAAGAACTTCCTTTAGCTTTAAAGTTGTGCATGTTAAAGCTTTCTGTATAAATCCATCCACAAGGTTTAGATGCAATGCGGTGCTCTCACTTTCCTATGAGATATTTAAAGGGCATGGCAGGGGTTACACCTTTGTCCCTTTGTCTGTTTATACTTATCCTTAAACTGCAGTTATGGAGTACTGAGAGAGAATAGGACATTTTAGTTTTATACAAGTTCAAAGCTTTATACATGTTCAAATTTTAACAAATAAAGCACTATTGTTTGGGTGATATTTTGTGTTGTTTTGTTTGTTTTCAACTTATGTTTGAATGTTGGTATCCCACAATTCCATTGGAGTAAGTGGAGTAACATTATTAAGCATGCAGAGTTTATGTTATACATCATACACATTTTTGGCCATTTACTTTTCATGGGCCTTTGTCCAGATTTTTGATGTCTCCAATTTGCAAAGTGTGCAATCTGAAAAGACAGAACTGAGTTTGTTTTGACGTTATATACATATTTTCCATGCACAGCTTTAATCAAAGTTCATGAAATGAGATACCAGATTTTTTCATACAGTGTACCTCAGAGTTCCTTACAATAACACTTACAATAGCATGCATCCCCTATTTTCTGTCCAAATAAAATTAAATGCTATTCTCCATCCAAAAGACAACTGGCATTTCAGTGGCTGATGGCAGGTTAAGACAGTTCAAAAGAATAGGCAACAGTGTGTCAGTGTGAAGTTACACCCACGATAATCATTGCAAACAATGCATCTTCAGGCAAAATTCATTCACACTTAAAAACATTTCCTTTAAATAATATTTACATAGCTGCATAACTATTAACATTAACTTCATCCATTCCTGCCTTTATGTTTGTCATGCATGCCCATAAACATACAAAAAATATAAAAACATAAGAAAATGCATTATTCCTTGTATATTCATTCTTTAAAAATTACACACACATTTTATATATATATATATATATATATATATATATATATATATATATATATATATATATAAAACATTTTAAACATTTTATTATTTATGTTTCAAAATAGGTTTTATGGCAACATTTCTATTCAAGCCTGGGAAATAGTGTGCCCTTAATCTATTGATCCATTTATATTGTTCATTCTCCATCATAAATTATAAGATTATAACCCCCCATTATTTCTTCAGTTATTTGTAATGTTACTCATTTAAAGATATGGCTTTCATTAGTTCCCTCTATATGTTTATTCAATGCAGAATGCCTCACATTTTACACAGGTAGTTATAAACACTGTTTAGTACTACCACAATAATCCTAAATTTAAATTTTTGTTTAGTTATTGGATGCTTTAATATTTTATTTCTGTTTAGTTAAAGGTTATATTTAGTTCATGGATAGGTTGCTTCTCTTTCACTTTTTCTAATATCTACACAACTGTTTTTTCCTTATAACAATTTATTCATCAAAGTCTGTGATCTCTCATAAATAAACCAAAGTCCAGCTAATTTATGTTGTCTCAGCTGTGGGATGTAATTTAATGTGCGCCAGTGTTTAATAAAAATGTCATTCAATTTTTCTGTTTCTCTATAATGTGCATCTTATTTCTCCATCTACATCTTCTCTTTGCTGTTCGCATTAGGGGTCACCACAGTAGATCATCTGTTTAAATTTCTTCCTGCCCTCTGCATATTGCTCTGTCACACCAACCTGCATGTCCCCTTTCACCACATCCATAAACCTTATCTTAGGTCATCCTCTTACTTGGCAGCTCCATCCTTAGCATCCTTTTCCCATATACCCAGCATCTCTCTCCTCACATGTCCAAACCAATGCAAACTCACCTCTCTGACTTTGTCTCCAAACCGTTCAACCTGAGCTGACCCTCTAATATACTTATTCCTAATCTGTCATCCTTGTCACACCCAGTGCAAATCTTAACATATTTAACTTTGCCACTTTCAGCTCTGACTCCTGCCTTTTTGTCAGTGCCACCGTCTGCAACCCATACAACATAGCTGGTCACACTACCCTCTTGTAGACCTTCCCTTTCACTCTTACTGGTACCAGTCTATCACAAATCACTCCTAACACTCTTCTCCTCCCATTCCACCCTGCCTGTACTCTGTTATTCACCTCTTTTCCACACTCACCATTACTCTGAACTGTTGATCCCAAGTACTTCAACTCATCCACCTTTCCAAACTCTACTCCCCGCATCCTCACCATTCCTCTAGCCTCCCTCTCATTCACACACACATATTCTGCCTTAGTCTTGCTAACCTTCATTCCTCTCCTCTCCTCTCAAGAGCATATCTCCACCTCTGCAGGGTCTCCTCAACCTGGTCCCCACTCTCACTACAGATCACAATGTCATCTGCAAACATCATAGTCCATGGGGCCTCTTATCTGATCAGGTTGGTCAACCTGTCCATCACCATTGCAAATAAGAAAGGGCTCAGAGCTGATCCTTGATGTAATCCCACCTCCACCTTAAACACACCTGTCACTCCCACTGCAGACCACCACTGTCACACTACCCTCGTACATATAC
>NC_056749.1:595898012-595900512 GCF_019279795.1 Protopterus annectens
CCATTAGCTGCATAGTGTTCTTTTATTCTAATGGACAATTTGCGGATCGTTTTACCTATATAAAAATAAGAACATGTAGAACAGATTGCTGCATAGACAATAACTGTATTACAATCATAGTATTGTTTAAAAGACACTTTAAAGTTATTGTCTTTAAATCTATATTAATCTCCTTCACAAATGAAGTACATGCAACACATTTTTTACATGAAAACATACCAGGGTCCTTTATAATGTTATGTGAGTTTAAAAACAATCGAGTATCTCTGTTCTCAAACGATAATATTAAAGACTTTGTTTTTTTGTAAGCAAATAAAGGAACAGGACCTAGTTTATCTGAAACCTCCTGGCTAGATGTCAAGACATCCCAGTTGTTAAGTATTATTCTTTTAATCTAAGTGAAATCTCTGCATATGGGAACTGGGAAGCTTACATGCCTACCCAAACCTGAAGGTTCTCTAGCACATGTGGATGTGCGGTGAGAAGGGGTGTGTAACTACACAGAATGAGGAATGGAGGAGGCTGAAGGAGTTGTCCCTGTACTATTAAACTGATTGGAAGAAAGGTTCTGACTATTAAAAGTGAACAGGTTGTCCGAATGTGCTAAATTAGGAATAAACCCATGCAGTAGAATAGGGGGGAATCTGGTTCTTCTTAAAGCATAAACTTTAAGTAATTTAACTGTCTAACAATGTAGTAGGATAACCCCTTTCTATAAGAAAATTCTTAAATATTTCGCATTCATGTAGGAAAACGTTATTATCGCTAACTAATCTGTAAAGTTGTATGAGCTGTCCCCTAGCTAAATTCCTTTTCATAAAATATGGATGCATACTTGAGAAATGGAGATGGTTGTTCCTAAAGGTTTCATTTCTAAAAACTGTGGAGGACCAAGAGAGAGTGTTAGTATCAAATGAAATGCTAGTGTCTAGAAAAGTAACACTTTTCCATGAGAGGATAACTTAAATGTCATGAAAGGGATGCCATCAGAAATCTCAGTGATAAAGTTAAGGAAATCTCGTCACCTTCCCATACAAAAAACAAATCATCTTATGTATCTTCTGTATAATTTTACTGATTTGAAACCTTGTAACTGTGTAACAGTGTTAGTTTCCCATTTCACTAAAACTAAATTAGAAAAATCTGGGGCCACCTTCGACCCCATTGCTACTCCTTTAATCTGTTGGAAAATGTCATCAAAATGAAAGAAATTCCCTTCAAATACTAAAGAGATTAATGTGCAAACCGTGTCTTTTTTCAGGAGTGAAGGTAGTGTGCTGTGAAAGGTATAATTTTAGAAATTGAATGCCTTCTGTATGCGGGATATTCGTATAAAGTGCTTCTACATCAAGTGTTACTAAAATAATATTCTTGTGGGTAGGTGGGTTTTGAAAAGTAAATTTAGGAAATCCCATGAGTCTCTGAAGTAAAATGGTGAATGTTGCACAATGAGATCAAGTATTATGTCTAAAAATTCTGTCATTCTCGCTGTCTTTGTCTTCTTTTTTGAAATTATGCATCTAAATGGAGGTTCTTTTTGATTTTTATCTATTTTTTGGGATGCCGAAGAATCTTCCTAAGTGAGGTGCACTGTCAGAAATTTAGCTTCTTCCTCAGAGATGCTTTTACTCTTAACTAAAGAAGCAATTGTTCTGTCTATCTTCAAAAATACCTTATTCACATCATTCATAGAAACTGAAGTGTAAAATTCATTATTATTCAGGTCATTTTGTAAGTGATGAACATATTTATCTTGCTCCAATTAAGACTACCCCTGAACCTTTATCAGCCCTCATAATTCTTAGGGACTTGTTAGAGTGTAATGTTTTAAGAGCTAATAACTGATTCCTGAAGAGTTAAATTACCCTTCCCCCAAGGTACTGAAACCTGAGCCATCACACTAAAAGCTGTCTGAATGTAAACAATAGGATCACCTGACCTACCAGCTTAATCAAAACAATGAGATCTGCAGTTTCAGGTTATTATAATCTATAAGTGATCTAATGACAAGTAAACCCGTTGTGTTGTATAGAGCTACTAATTCCTTATATATTGTTGTATCTCTGGACGAGTTATTCGGAAATTTGGTGATCCGAAGTCCAAGTAGTACTATATTTTTATCAAGGCAGCTTGATAAATAAAAGTTATCATATTCTACATTTTTGAAATTCATAAGCAGTCTTTCTAATATAAACAATAGTTGCTTTAAATTGGTGATATTTGATGACTGCATATTATTCAATTTATCTGAAGTGTCTTGCCCATTCAATTCTGTAAATGGATTATATACATTGTCCAAGTTCAGAAAGTTCAAAAGTTCATTGTTAATATGTAAACTGCAAACATTAGGGTTATTAGAATTGTTTGACAAATCTTGAAACTGTACCTGTTGCTGGTGAGCAGCAGTATTAAAGTAAGGTCTGCTATTAAAATCCATTTGTTGCTGTGCTTGAAATCAATCTGAGAAGCTGAAGTATTTAGCTGTTGATTCAAACCTCTA
>NC_056749.1:595913012-595920512 GCF_019279795.1 Protopterus annectens
TGACTTTCACTCAAGCTTGTCAGCAAACCTACTATTTGCATTTAAAGTGACAGCTTCAACACCAGTAGCTCCCTTCAGGAGCATCACATGCTTAGAGTAATAAAGCATAAAAATAATAATATTATATGTACAAAGACATATAAATATATAAAAACAACAACTTATCTGAATAAACGCATGCATAGGACACTTCCCATGAACATAAGAAGCGCAGCAAATATATAATGAATAAAAATAAAAATAAAATATATATAAAAGCAACGCTTCTAAGAAATCCCATAGATGCAACACTTAAAAACAGATAAATATAACATAATGTGAACAAAGCAATGAACATTATAAATGTGGAAAATATTAAAAATGATAATAATGACATTAATAATATGAACGAAAAAATAATAATAATAATGATAATAATATTAATAATGATAATAAAACTCTCATATAACTAATTCATATGAAAATATGTCTCTAAAAGTTATGACCATACAACTAAATTCATCCAGATATGTATGACTGCTAAATTCAGTCCTAAATAACTAGTCCTAAATAACTAACATGATAAAACATCGACGTACTGACAAACTGATGAGTGTTAATACCTCGCTAAGTGCAAATAATGCAAATAACTACTGGCTACTTGTAAATACTTTTCCAGAGAGGCAAATTAATATCACTAACACTGTATATGTTCTATACTTCGATCTCTGACTCAGAGAATACATCACTGGTGTAATAGTACACATTAGTGACCAAACGCAAGATATGCAAACACTATCTATAAATTCCAAGTAATCATGTGTCTATGCTAAACATAGTCATAAATGCATCCATGTATATTAATCAAGGAATATATATACTGAACTACAGAAGGGAAGTATGTATTGTGATAAGACAATCTCAGTTGGAATTGGACCAATACATATTGATGGAATCATAAATGTTATAATGTGGTTATAGCCATTATTAAAGGCAGATGAAAACAGATGAAAACATCTAGCAACTGGATGACTCATAGATTACACTGTAAACACTAAACAATGATGGACGGACGGTCTATCTAATAGACCTGCCCTTAAGGTGTGGTTTGATGGACAATACTTCATTCAAACCTTTCTCTCTATGGGCAGCTAGCCTACATATCCACTTCAACTCAGCTTGTTCTGTGGTGTTTGACATATCCCTAATCTCCGTCCCACTGGAATCACTTGTAGTACTTGAAACAAGAAGGTGTGTTGTCTACCTTCCCTTAAAGTATGTTTCGCCAAAGCACTATATTCCTGCTGTCTGTTCAGACAATACCCATGGTCTCTGATTCTTTCCCTTAGTGTTCTATTGGTTTTGCCTACATAGAACGAATAACAATGCACACAGTGAGCTACATATATAACGTTTTTGGTGTTGCAGTCACTGTTGCAGTGTATTGTCCAAAGATGGTTCGTGGTGGGATGTCTGAAATAGTGTGATTCATCAATGTATCTACATTGCAGGCATCTGCCACACTGACTGGTTCTCTCCAACCCTGTCCTTAGTACAGGTGTTATCATTTGATTACCACATAATATTCTCTTCAAGCTGTACATGTTACTATAAGTAAATGATGGAAAACTTCCTACTAAATTGGCTATTCGATTGTCAACAGTTAGTATATTCCAGTGTCTCTCAACTGACTGTTGGATCACATTGAGTCCCTTACCAAAAGGTAGGATAATATCAAGTGTACATGCTTTGATAGTACTGTTCAAATTTGTTCCTAGGCAAGTGTCCTGAGAAAAATATGGTCTAGCTCTACTCTCTCTCAGTGTGTTCATCTGTCTATATACTCTGTCTATCTCATCTAATGTATAGCCCCTGGTGCTAAGTCCTTCTTTAAGTGTAGATAATCCTATATTGTAGTCCTCTGTTCTGGTAGAAAGTCTTGAAACACGCATAGCTTGTCCTTTGATAATATTATCAAAGATGTGTGGATGGTGCATGCTAGATCTATGAAGGAAAGATGGTTTATAACAAGTTTTCCTAAACATCCTAGTATTTATACCATCCCCTGTCTTAAAGACTGTAACATCTAGAAAGTCTATACTCTCTAAAGACCAATCCATGGTGAATTTCAAAAATGAATTTCTCAAATTAAGTTCACTGTAAAAGTTTAAGAGCTCTTCATGTGTTCCCTTCCAAAGAAAAAAGAGATCATCTACAAATCTCTTGTAGAAATAAATGTGTGGATCTCTGATGATGTGGGTATCCTCAAAGGTCGCCATGACTAAGTTAGCATAGCTGTTGGCACAGCTGGTGCCCATGGCGAGCGCTTTTGTTTGTTTGTAGTAAACCCCATCATAGAGGAAAACATTGTTTTCAAGAACCAGCTCCATCAACAATAGTATAAGGTCAATCTTGCTAGTGGAGAAGTCAGAATTCCTTACTAGATATAACTGCAAAAAATGTATACCTTCATTATTCGGTATACAGGTAAATAAGGACTTCACGTCCATTGTAACTAGGATAATATCACTTATCTCATTGGGTTCTAAGCCAATGGAAGCTGTATACAGTTCCCTTAAAAACTGCTCAGTGTCTTGCAAGATACATCTAGATGACCTAACAACCTCTTTAAGTTCTTTATCTAGAAAGATGGAAATAGGCTCAGTGAGCCAACCTGAGCCTGCAACAATAGGTCTAAATTCAGGTTCGATCAAATTTTTGTGTATCTTGGGTAGCCCTGAAATAGTGGGAATTAATGGAAACTGTACTTGCATGTATGTATATATTTCCTCCAAAAGACTTCCTGTCTGCTTGCATTCAAACAGCGTCCTATCTATTGCCTCTTTCATATCATAGACACAGTCAATAGTAATTTGCCTATATGCATCTGTATTGAGCATCTTACACATCTCTGAATGATAATACTGTGTATCTAATACCACAATAGGACCTCCTTTATCAGCAGGCCTAATTGTAATATTGGAATTATTCCTTAGATTTTGCAATGCCTCATTTTGGGACTTAGTTAAATTGCTATCCAAATCATTGAACTGTAAAACTGAGGAGTTGTATAAGTCCTTCTCAACAGCTTTAATGAATATGTCTACATTACTATTCATTGGTGGTGTATATGTGCTCTTTTTCTTAAGTGGCTGACTAACATTCTCACTGCCATTATTAAAGAGCAGCTTTAAACAGATATTTCTGGCAAAGAGCCTCAAGGCTATGACAAGTTGGCTAATGTCAATCTTGGTGGTAGGGATGAAGGACATTCCTTTATTCAGTACTTCAATCTCTGATGTAGATAGTGAATAACTGGATATGTTATGCACTAATTGACTCAGTTCCAAAGATTCTGCAGTGTTTGTTGCTGCCCTAAAGGGGGTCTTTCCTCTTCGCCTCTTATATTGTCGTCTATCGACCTCTTCCTGTTTAATCTGATGGGAAAAGGAATGTCAGTAGGGTTGTGTATCTCAACCCTATCAAGCTGGATTTTCCGTCTGACAGCTCCAGCCAGGGTATTGTTGTTGGTCAAAGAAGACAAATTAGTTGTGGATGGGTCACTTCTCCTCCTTCACTGGGCGTGGTGTATAGCGAGGAGGTGTGACTCTCAATAGGTGACACAATCGCATCCTCTAAGCCTGATGCATTGTCGCCATTGTTGCCTAAATTAACTGTGCTGGTATTCTCCATACCTAAACTGGGTGGATGACAATCACCTTCGGTGGGGTTAGTAGTGACCTCAGTAATGGCAACGTTTGCTGGATGCATAGCAATTAGAGATTCATTATTGCTATTGTTATTAATCAATGCCAATCCTCTCACTGGTGGTCCCTCAGATCTCCTAGCTGGCCCCCGATGGGGTTAGTAGTGACCTCAGTAATGGCAACGTTTGCTGGGAGCTGGTGAAGTTACGCTGAAGCAGTTTGGTGAGTGTAAGAGCTCTTTATAGTCGCAGTACTAATTTTAGTGCTGAATTAACTGTTACAGACATTCAATATTACGGCTACGTGTTTGGTGCTATAGCTTGGTTACATAGCACCCCAACACCCTCTTGACTTTTACAACAGCATATCAGCAGTTATTATATTGTTTCTTAGCTCCAGGGTGTGTCTCTCTGCATATTTTTGGTCTACGTTAGGGTGGTTTATATAATTCACAAGGGAATGGAAGGAGCTGAGAATCGGCCTAGTGCGACAGGCAGTATCAATTCATTTGGTACTAGGTTTATGAATTTTATGGAGGACAAAGGAATCCCTTGGCTAATTTTGATGGTAGAGTGGACGCTGGTAGTGTTGAGACTTCCTTGTCTGATGAAGTGTTGATTAAATCAATCAAAAGAGACTTAGAGAATGATCTTTACAAGCTTGTACGCCTCCAAGCACAGAGACATCATATGGAGGCATCCCTTGCCAAAGACATTGTTCCAAGAGGACTGCGCGTCCTCAACATGCCCACCTATGGCAATCTGTATCCAGCATTGTTACGTAAATGGCAACAAATAAATTTAGATGCTAGTAGGGCATATATGCATCTATTAATAGATTTCTTTATGCCTATTGAAGCAGAATGTAAAAGCACTATAATCAACCATCAAGAACGCCTGGTAACGGCAATGGGTGAAAGTTCCTCAGATCTATATGTACATGATTTACTAGAGCGTATTGGTCGATATGAGGCCAATTTGTTGAATACCAAACGCAATAAAATGAGCAGAGACATGAAGGATTTTGCTCAACAACATGTCTTTGTGTGGCCTCGAACTGTAGCTCCAAGGGGGGATCATCGGGGGCCAGCTAGGAGATCTGAGGGACCACCAGTGAGAGGATTGGCATTGATTAATAACAATAGCAATAATGAATCTCTAATTGCTATGCATCCAGCAAACGTTGCCATTACTGAGGTCACTACTAACCCCACCGGAGGTGATTGTCATCCACCCAGTTTAGGTATGGAGAATACCAGCACAGTTAATTTAGGCAACAATGGCGACAATGCATCAGGCTTAGAGGATGCGATTGTGTCACCTATTGAGAGTCGCACCTCCTCGCTATACACCACGCCCAGTGAAGGAGGAGAAGTGACCGTGCCATCCACAACTAATTTGTCTTCTTTGACCAACAACAATACCCTGGCTGGAGCTGTCGGTCGGAAAATCCAGCTTGATAGGGTTGAGATACACAACCCTACTGACATTCCTTTTCCCATCAGATTAAACAGGAAGAGGTCGATAGAGAACGACAATATAAGAGGGCGAAGAGGAAAGACCCCTTTAGGGCAGCAACAAACACTGCAGAATTTTTGGAACTGAGTCAATTAGTGCATAACATATCCAGTTATTCACTATCTACATCAGAGATTGAAGTACTGAATAAAGGAATGTCCTTCATCCCTACCACCAAGATTGACATTAGCCAACTTGTCATAGCCTTGAGGCTCTTTGCCAGAAATATCTGTTTAAAGCTGCTCTTTAATAATGGCAGTGAGAATGTTAGTCAGCCACTTAAGCAAAAGAGCACATATACACCACCAATGAATAGTAATGTAGACATATTCATTAAAGCTGTTGAGAAGGACTTATACAACTCCTCAGGTTTACAGTTCAATGATTTGGATAGCAATTTAACTAAGTCCCAAAATGAGGCATTGCAAAATCTAAGGAATAATTCCAGTATTACAATTAGGCCTGCTGATAAAGGAGGTCCTATTGTGGTATTAGATACACAGTATTATCATTCAGAGATGTGTAAAATGCTCAATACAGATGCATATAGGCAAATTACTATTGACTGTGTCTATGATATGAAAGAGGCAATAGATAGGACGCTGTTTGAATGCAAGCAGACAGGAAGTCTTTTGGAGGAAATATATACATACATGCAAGTACAGTTTCCATTAATTCCCACTATTTCAGGGCTACCCAAGATACACAAGAATTTGATCGAACCTGAATTTAGACCTATTGTTGCAGGCTCAGGTTGGCTCACTGAGCCTATTTCCATCTTTCTAGATAAAGAACTTAAAGAGGTTGTTAGGTCATCCAGATGTATCTTGCAAGACACTGAGCAGGTTTTAAGGGAACTGTATACAGCTTCCATTGGCTTAGAACCCAATGAGATAAGTGATATTATCCTAGTTACAATGGACGTGAAGTCCTTATTTACCTGTATACCGAATAATGAAGGTATACATTTTCTGCAGTTATATCTAGTAAGAAATTCTGACTTCTCCACTAGCAAGATTGACCTTATACTATTGTTGATGGAGCTGGTTCTTGAAAACAATGTTTTCCTCTATGATGGGGTTTACTACAAACAAACAAAAGGGGTCGCCATGGGCACCAGCTGTGCCAACAGCTATGCTAACTTAGTCATGGCGACCTTTGAGGATACCCACATCATCAGAGATCCACACATTTATTTCTACAAGAGATTTGTAGATGATCTCTTTTTTCTTTGGAAGGGAACACATGAAGAGCTCCTAAACTTTTACAGTGAACTTAATTTGAGAAATTCATTTTTGAAATTCACCATGGATTGGTCTTTAGAGAGTATAGACTTTTTAGACGTTACAGTCTTTAAGTCAGGGGATGGTATAAATACTAGGATGTTTAGGAAAACTTGTTATAAACCATCTTTCCTTCATAGATCTAGCATGCACCATCCACATATCTTTGATAATATTATCAAAGGACAAGCTATGCGTGTTTCAAGACTTTCTACCAGAACAGAGGACTACAATATAGGATTATCTACACTTAAAGAAGGACTTAGCACCAGGGGCTATACATTAGATGAGATAGACAGAGTATATAGACAGATGAACACATTGAGAGAGAGTAGAGCTAGACCATACTTTTCTCAGGACACTTGCCTAGGAACAAATTCGAACAGTACTATCAAAGCATGCACACTTGATATTATCCTACCTTTTGGTAAGGGACTCAATGTGATCCAACAATCAGTTGAGAGACACTGGAATATACTAACTGTTGACAATCGAATAGCCAATTTAGTAGGAAGTTTCCCATCATTTACTTATAGTAACATGTACAGCTTGAAGAGAATATTATGTGGTAATCCAATGACAACACCTATATTAAAGACAGGGTTAGAGAGGACTAGTCAGTGTGGTAGATGCCTGCAATGTAGATACATTGATGAATCACACTATTTCAGACATCCCACCACGAACCATCTTTGGACAATACACTGCAACAGTGACTGCAACACCAAAAACGTTATATATGTAGCTCACTGTGTGCATTGTTATTCGTTCTATGTAGGCAAAACCAATAGAACACTAAGGGAAAGAATCAGAGACCATGGGTATTGTCTGAACAGACAGCAGGAATATAGTGCTTTGGCGAAACATACTTTAAGGGAAGGTAGACAACACACCTTCTTGTTTCAAGTACTACAAGTGATTCCAGTGGGACGGAGATTAGGGGACATGTCAAACACCACAGAACAAGCTGAGTTGAAGTGGATATGTAGGCTAGCTGCCCATAGAGAGAAAGGT